>NC_056731.1:170213854-170243636 GCF_019279795.1 Protopterus annectens | reverse complement strand
TCCCTTTTTGAAAAGGGTGCTGTTTAAGGACTTGTATTTTTTGTGTGATGACACTGGCCATCTTCCATGTGGATGGTGTGTAGATGGTGGCATGAGTGTGTTTGACTGTAGTGTGTGATGGGACCATGCCTCCTACATGAACACAGGCATGTGCTCAAACTGTGATGTTCACGTGCCCCATGGAGACTTGCTGTTGTTACTATCAGTCGGCATTATGTCCATGCTCACCACTGATGTGGGCAGGAGTGTGGGTGATGTTCATACCCCCCTGTACTACTGTTGGTGACAGGCTGCCGCTGTTCCCACCTATCTTGTCTGATGCAGGTTGCCAGATCCATGGCATGCGTGTATGAGGTGTGCTTTACCCTCAGTAGAGGTTGACTTGCGCTACTGGCTGAGACTGCGTACATATGTGTAGATATGGTTGCAATTGGCCCTGGTGGTTTGGATAGGTCTAATTTCTAGTCATAGTCAGCCTCACAGGAGGTCACCTGTGAACCTCCATGCTTGCTCAGAAAGAGGTGCACTTGCTTCCAAGTTGTGGTCTGCACCTATGTGTTCCTGTACAGCCACTATAGCAACCTATTATGTGCTTTGTGTCTTGGTGGTGCCTACCAAGGGGGATTATTCTATCGTTGGTGGAGGATGGTTGTACAGGTAAGGTACTGTGGATTCCATACAGCTACAGTGGATGTGAAATGTACACACCTCTGTTATAATGCATGGTACTTGTGCAATTGGAACATGACCCCACAAAAGCACGTCAACACAACTCAACCTGTGATGTGCTCTATAGCCCGCTCGGTTCAATAGGGAACATAACCTGTCCTGTGGAAACATATGTTCATAGGTGTGCACTAGGCTAATGGCCCTGGAATCTTTACAAGCCTAGCCCATGGGATTACCCTGGCATTGTGCCACCCAACCTTAGTTCCCAGTGCCTTTGTTGAGTAAAGCCACTGGAGTGCTCCTTGTTGTGAATTTTCTATTTCCCATCCACTCAAGATTTCTCTTGAAGAGGGCCAGTGAGGTGTTCTGCTTGACATGTATGGGAAGTCTATTCCATAGCATGGGCAATCTCTGGTTATGAACCCATCCCTCCAGCATATAGGAAGTAATATTCAGTACAGTAAGCCAGTTGAATGTGTGTGTACACCCTTACACTTGTATGTTGTGTAAAACACCTGCTAAGATGATTACAGCATCCATTTGTCTTGGTTTATACTGTAATGTCATATCACATCTTCACTTGGCAATGGTTGCTCGCCTTCCATGAAACAGCTTTGTTTCTTTTTCAATAGAGTTGTACAGGTTATGGATCACACTTGAGGCGAGAAACATTTTGACATGACTTCCTGTGGTCTCATTGGCATACAACACACACACCTGGCATCCCAACAGGGGGTGTTGTGTACACTTTGATATCCAGTATATATGGGTGTTGATATAGCTGTTAGTGGTAGGCATGGACAGTGGGGTCATAACACAATTGTACACTTTGATTAGCATGCCTACTGTAGTACCCATATCAGTGTCATGGCAATGCAATAATCAGTAGCAGTACATATTTTATTTTGTTGTATGCCATGACAGTGATATTACACACATGTGCAACATGCACATCCTATTTTCCGGACTGCTTGTGACCCATGTCATCACTTTTGTGCCTTTCAGCTGAACATACGCATACATACACATGCTCAGGGGATACCTGGTGCACATTTGCGTTCTATGTCATTATGGCACACTGTATTTACAGTCTTGCAGCTCAACCATACGTTTCAACCTCTTATACCAGGACTTCAGGTCATTGGTCCACCTCACTGGGTGACAAAACAGGGAAGTCAGTTTTGATAACTTATCAATATAGCTGCCATAACACAAGTATATGTGTAATCGACTACAGATATCTGCCATAACTGTGAACATTGTCCAGAAGAACACTGTAGAGCTGAATGATATTAATTCAATATATCACATGCAGTTTAACACACACATCTGCAACAGTGCTTTACTATGCTCATGCCCTATATAGGTATCCTAAATTTACAATACAAACATGTATAATTCATTCACAGGTAACATATAGATATGGGCAACTAGCCTAGCAGTGTGGCACAGATACGACTGTTAGACACTCTAGTGGTTGCCATATGTGAGCTGTCCTTTCCGAGGGTGTCAGGCTCCTTAGCTGTGACCCAACCTATCCACCTCTTAGAGCATCACATGTGGACAAAGCCTAACATGGAGGGGGTATATAGGGATCGATTGTAGATATGCCTATTACAAACCTATGAAGTTTGTGCATGAAACATTTTGCATTACCATGACTGTTCTGAAGGTGGTGGGGTCTGAAACTCATGTCTGTCACGACTTCATCACTTCCACCTTCAGCTATTTGCCAGACTAAGGTGGTGCAGGACCAGTGGACAAGGAGGTCACGGGGTGGGTTCCAGATGTGCTGGGATCTGTGCCACAGCCAGATAAGGCGAGTCCACTGGGACTGGCTTTCCCAAACATGCTATGGTGTTGCAGTTTTAGAACATATGTGGGTTTGTAATAGTCAACACAATCCAGGATTAGTTATAACAGCATGCATAAATATTCCCATTAACCCAAAACACCAGATTTGGAACAGTTGCATAGCAAACAAAACACATGCATATATGGAACCACAGTGGCCATTACAACAGCATGCAGGTTACATTGATAGCAACAGGCCACCAATGATAGTATTTCAACATGGAACATTAATAGAAACACATTTCAATATTTGCTGAACAATAGGACATGTGTCCCAACAGTAGGTTTGGTGTAAACATACCCATTGATTTGTGTGTTTAGATTATTGTTGCAGATATGGTGGGGGGATGTCAATTAACTTCTATATCCTTGCAGTAATCTGAACTTTAATGATCATTGCTCTAATCATTACTCTACAGGTATTATTACAATAACCTATGGCCTTGGTTTGGGTAGTGGTATGTTTGTACACAGTGTATACTTCAACTGTCTTATAGCTAAATTCTACTTCTCTTACCTGGTAGACCTGTGGAGAGAATATTTTTTAACACTAGCTGACTGTTTCTACACATATTCCCAGATTCCTAGTTGTAATTATGCACATACCTCTCAATCTCTTAATGCACAACATCTGGACAAAGCTGGACAAACATGGGGGTTCAAATAGGGACACATTTTTGAATATTGCTCTTATAAACTTTGACAGTTGCTAGAGTAACAGGATTCATTTTAATATACATTTTCTGAAGGATATGAAGCCTGACACTCAAATGCATGTCATTTGGTGACTACAATCATGAGATCATCCCACTGATTTGCCATGAAAACAAAAAAAAAAAAAAAAAAAGAGGAACAGGCCAAAAATATGAGCCAAATATCTGGACATTCTGGGAAAATCTGTACAGTTGAGAGGTATGATTATGCATACAGCTTACTACCACTCCCAGGATTCGAACCATGGCTGCATCTGCTAAAAATACAACAATTTCCGTTTCATTAGAGTGAGCTATTTAGACACCGCTGTCTGTCCCTTCAGTGTTTTCTTTGCAAGTCTCTCTTGGTTGTACAGTATGACCTGGTAATCACAACAGTCTTATACAGACATTCCTAGACATATTTTTATGTAGCACAGTGTGAGAAACAGTGGTTCACACAACAGTATTATTCTGATATCAGATGTTGGTGAATGCTACATGTTAGGCCATACAATACCAGAGTAAACACTACTAGTCCAGGATTTAAAACTTTATTGCCAGGCAGTTACAGTTTTTTTTTTTTTTTTTTTTTATCTGAAAGACCTGTGGGGGGAATGTCTGTTAACACTACCTGACTGTTTCTATACACATTCCCAAGTTCCTAGTTAATACTATGCACATACCTCTCAATCTCTTAATGCACACACTCTGGACAAAGCTCGACAACATGGTGGTATAAATTGGGACAGATTTTGAATATTACTCTTATAAACTTGGAGAGTTGCTAGAGTAACAGGATTTGTTTTAATATACATTTTCTGAAGTATTTGAGGTCCGAAAATCAAATGTATACTCGACAACCACGATCCAAATGTAAATATAGTTATATTATTTCAATAGCAAGAAATAAACATGTAGTAAAACAAGCTCACTTTATTCTAGCGCCTCGGTGTAACCACCTTCAAGGAATAAAACAGTCACATAAACCACATCTTTTATATCAAATTTTAAATTACATTCAATTAAAACAATATCAAATTTAAAGCAAACATCTCCAATTTAGCTTATTGTTCAAACCTTAAGGAACTAAAGTTTTATATTTTAAAACATATACACTTTCTTTGCACATTAATTTTTGTTTTGGTATATTTTCATTACCTTCTATACATTCAATTTGTTCCAAAATGGTGCCATGCAACAAATTAACATCACTATTGCGAGAAGTTCTAAAATGTGAGGATATTATTTTATCTTCTCTTTGGCTTTTTATCTCTCTCAAATGCTCCATAAATCTAACATGAAACTTTCTTTTGGTCTCCCCTATACAATAAAAATGACATGGGCAGCAAAGCATATATTACTCCTTTCACAAGAAAATATTCCCTTAGATACAATTATCACATTATTAACACTGTAAAATGTGTTATGTGCACATATACTACACTTGTCACATTTAAAAGTTCCCTGAACTGACAGGGGTCTTCTAATTTCCATTGTTGGCATACTGAAGGTGCCTCTGACCACCTTATCTTTCATGTTTTTATCTCTGTTGTATGAAAAAAATGTTTTTTTTTGGTAAAATAGTTCCCCTTACCGGGAAAAGATGAAAGACAAACAGTGGCCAGAAATTTATCTTGTACTAGATATCCCCAATAATATTTCATCAAATCTACAATTGCCTTATTACGAACATTGTAGACTGATACATAATATATTGGGTCCTTTGTGTTTTGATTATTTTTCTCATATCTCTGATATCCCATATTTTTTATTGCTTTTCCCTTTTCTACACTTATCCCATTTAGTAGCTTATCTGGGCTTCTTGTATAGTACTTGAATCGTACCCTCTTCCCAAAAACATCTTTACTGTTAGTTTCATTTCCTGTAACACATTTTTCATCACTACACAACTTGGATATCCTTAACTCCCCATGGGGTAAGGCCTTCAAATACATGGGGGGATGACAACTGGTAGCGTAAAGGTATTGACTACCATCTTCAAATTTTCTATGTATACTTGTTGCAATACTTCCATTTTCTTTCCTTCTAAAAACAAATCCAAATAAATGACCTTTGTACCTTTTTTGCAGGCCGTCAAAAGATGGGCCAAATGGATTTTTATGCAAATCATTTAAAAAAATCTCCACTTCTGCCAAACCACCTTCTCACACAAAAATCAAATCTATATATCGAAAGTAAAAATAAACATTTTTTCATAAAACTTAATTTGCTTAAAAAAGTAATTAAAAAAATCCAAACAGGTTGGCATACATAGGGGCAAAAGCTGCCATGGCCGTACCCTGTCTTTGTCTATGCATTTGAAAAATAATTATTTTTATTTTGACAATCAAACAAAAATGTACCATCTCCATAACAAAATTGGAAAAAGGAGCATCACCCAAAAAGTATCTGATGGCCTCTAACCCATCTTCATGTTTAATCAATGTATATAAACATTTTACATCAAGTACTAACCAGTATTTACTTCCATTCCATACAAGTGGAAATTTTTTTTCAAAAAATCAAAAATATCTTGTACATATACAGGTGACCTTTGCGCATATGGTAATAACACTTTATGTAACACTAAACTAATTTTGTGTAAAAAATATTTGCAGGCTGAAATTATCGGCCTACCTGGAGGGTTCTCTAAATTTTTATGCATTTTTGGCAGGCAGAAAAAAACAGCCTTTTCACTATTTCTGTTAAATAGTCCATCTCTTACATCCTTCTCAGTAAAATATCCTAGCCTTACATTCTTGTCTAACATAACTTCATAATTACTTAAAACTTGTTCATAGATTTTTTTAATCACATTTTTTATAATCATCCTTATTTTCCAAATGGTCCATGCACATTCTATAATACTGTATTACATTCATAACTACTATCTTGTTGTCCTTATCGGCTGGTTTTATTATTAAATCCTTCCTACTCTAATTCTTTTAATGCTTGTCATTCTTTAAATGTTAAATTATAAGTTATAGCCCTTCTGTTTTTTTTAAATATCCTCACAAATACTCTCACCCCCAAAACGTACCATGGAACTAAAATGTGTTGTGTGCATTGTCAAACGGGGGGATAAACTTATTTAACACAGGAATAGCAGATGCATTGATTTTAACATATGCATTTAAATCAGTCCCTTCATTTTCATCCTCATTAATAACAACCATTTCTTCAATCTCCTCACAACACAAATAAAAACTATCTTCTGACTCACTCACTACTTGAACCAGGTCATTAATTTCACCATTAGTTTTACTTGTTTGCATGGCAAAATAATTTCTTAAATGCAACTTACGAACAAATCTAAATATTTCTTGTTTCACTACATGACCCCTTGGTATAACAGTGGGCAGAAATTTAAGTCCACAATTTAAAACGGTTACTTGCTCTTCTAACAAGCTACAGCTTGACAAATTAAGCACTAAATTAGGTTCAGTACATACCTCATTGACACTACCATCTAAACATTTTATTGTACTGTTGTCCATTACTCTGTCCTTGTTTTAAAGTCCCTTCTTTGGCCTTAGTCTGTGTTGTTTTCATTGTATCCGTTTCTACCCCTTTTCCGTCCCTGTCGATACTGGTACTGCTCCCCTTGCTCAGAAATTCTCATCTGTGTTCCTCTGGGAGTTGCAGTTGAGGCAGATCTGGAAAATCTTCATTCTCATCTGTTCCACAGTAACTGGTTCCCTCCGACGACACGAAAGAAGCAGAGGAAGCTCTTTTAAAACTTACGTGATGATGCTGTTGATTTCTTGGCTTCCGATTAGACAGGGGCACAAACGCATGCCCTCCTTCATAATAGTTGAGGTCTCTCGTCAATTTAGTTTTCTTGTATTCTATTAAGTCCAATTCTAAAGCGGACAATTTTTTATTAATCTTTTCCAAGAATTTATTAATATTCTGAGCCCCCAAGGAAGTACTAACAGTGTGAGATAATGTGGCTAGATCTTGCTTCAGTTTTCTGTGCTTCACCTGATCCCTCTCCCGAAGGATATGTAGACATTCTGTCATACATTTATGTGAAGCATTAACCCAGCATTCCCTAAACTGTTTCTCTGTGGGGCAACTTAAGTCAAAAGGTAAACTGGGACTTTTTATAAACCGTAATCTCCTTGATGTTATTTTAAGGTCTGTACATCGTTGCAGTCCCAAAATGTTAAAATATGTTTTTGTTTCCTTCTCCAACAGTCTTTCAAATTTGTCACACATTTCCTTTTATCTGTGGGAATCGCATTCAATGTTTGACCCACAGTAATAAAGGAATCAGTCACTCATTTTGACATTTCATTTATAAAGGCATCAACAAGAGGACCAGTACCTTGGCTTATAGGATGGTTCTCCAAAATTGAACTGTGTACCATTCAGACAGTGTTCCACACAGTCCTCTGGGATCCCACTTGGTACCCCAACCCTCCAGCTGCTCCCAATGCAGAAATAAGAGTCCTCACGGAAAGGACGAGGAACATCCACATTTGGATCTGAAGACATGTTAAATAACACCACAACCAAAACTTCCTCTTCTACTCCAAAAATACTCTACAACCACGATCCAAATGTAAATATAGTTCTGTTATTTCAATAGCAAGAAATAAACATATAGTAAAACAAGCGGACTTCATTCTAGCGCCTCGGTGTAACCACCTTCAAGGAATAAAACAGTCACATAAACCACATCTTTTATATAAAATTTTAAATTACATTCAATTAATTAAATTAATTAAAACAATATCAAATTTAAAGCAAACATCTCCAATTTAGCTAATTGTTCAAACCTTTAGGAACTAAAGTTTTAGATTTTAAAATATATATACTTTCTTTGTACATTAATTTTTGTTTTAGTATATTTTCATTACCTTCTATACATTCAATTTGTTTCAAAATAGTGTCATGCAACAAATTAACATTGTGATAAGTTCTAAAATGTGAGGATATGGTTTTATCTTCCCTTTGTTTTTTTTATATCTCTCAAATGGTCCATAAATCTAGCACAAACCTTTCTTTTGGTCTCCACTATATAATACAAATGACATGGGCAACTTAAAGCATATATTACTCCTTTGCTTTCACAAGAAAATATTCCCTTAGATTTGTTTTAATACACATTTTCTGAAGGATTTGAGGTCTGAAAATCAAATGTCCTTATTTAGTGACTACAATTCTGGAATAATCCCAGTGATTTGCCAGGGAGACAGAGGAACAAGCCAAAAATATAAGCCAATTATCTAGACATTCTGCGAAAATCTGTACACTTCAGAGGTATGATTCTGCATACAGCTTACTACCACTCCCAGGATTCGAACCAAGGCCGTGTGTGCTAAAAATACAATAATTTGAGTTTCATCAGAGTGAACTATTTAAAAATTGCTGTCTGCTCCTTCAGTGTTTTAGGTCTAAATCTCTCTTGGTTGTACAATCAGACCTTGTACTTGGCAGTCTTATACAGACATTCCTAGACATATATTTTATGTAGCACAGTGTGGGTAACCGTGGTTAACACATTACTATTCAGAGAGGGCAACACTAAATACCATACAATACGAGAGCAAACATAACCAGTCCAGGATTTAGAACTTTATTGCCAGGCAGTTACGGTTTTATCAAAATATCACATATATGGGACTATTACTGTCATATTGCCTGGTTTATTCAGTATAACCCATACACAGTTTTTATACTGCCAAGTGACTTTCTACTACTTTATATTTATTTGATATTACTACTACAAGCAGGATGGTTACTTACCAGCCTTGCAACGCAGCCTATGCAACCTACTGGCATGGGCTTCCTGATTCATAGCCCGCTCAGCTGCAGCTGTAAAGGGAATAGAGAAATATTTAGGCATACCCATCTATCACATACACAGGCTGGACTTTGGTAAACAGTTATGGATATGAATACTTACACACTGCTGGGACATCACCCCTCTGCCATGCTCTTGGACCCACTCATCCAAGAGCTCCCTCTTCCTCCGCTTCAAGTTAGCATAGTGGTGCCGGACCTGCTCACCAGTCCGAGGGACTCCAGTAGCATTGGTGAGATCATGGTCGAGAAGGTCCCAGGCTTCCACTTTATATTGGGAGCCTTGGTACTGGCCCTGCAGCAGTCTCTCATCATGGTTATTTATCAGGAGTCCTATCATGACCATGGACTCTTGTATGCCCCAGCACTGCACCCGGAAGCGCATGCCCTCACCAACACCTGCAATACTGCCTACAGTGGGAAGCTGTAACCAGTTATGAGTTGTATTCCCGCCTGTGGGGTTTAAATATGGCCAATTTCCTGCCCTTTGCTGTGATTGGATGGTTTTGAATATGCTAAGCTACGGGCAAACCTGCTTAGCTAAGGCTGGCAGTGCTTAAAGGGGCAGGTTCAGCACTGCTTACCAATGGGCAAATCCACTTAGCTGGGCTACTCATTGCTTAGCAGTCATATTTACACAATGCTTACACCTGGTAAGCAGAGGTGTGCAATGCTTAGCATTGCTTATTTTTTATTTTATAGACTATCTGCTGTATGGGACGGATTCATCATTCACTAAATATTATAAATTTGTTTACGGTCCCTGACATCCTCCAATGTGCTTTTAGCACATTTATTCATATGAGACTATACCGTATGGGGCACTTGTGTTTATATGGGGGTTTCACAACTTTATTACACTGACACCTCACTTTTGAACCTACTACAGTACTCTGGTTAACAAATATATGTTATTTAATGGCTAATTAAAAAAAATGTACTGCTTTCACACGTAAAATGCAAATTGGTTACAGTGGGGATCGAACCGAGAATGGCTGTTTGCAAAGTGTACACTCCAACAACTACACTATTGCAGTACTGCTTATGTTGGATGTCTCTTGCTATTTCACTTCTTGTGCTGTTTAAGCTGGACTAAGTGTAGCTAAGCAAAGGGCACACCCACGCAGCTACGCTTAAAATTAATTGCATGTTTAATATTTATTGGGTTTTTTATTTGTACCCTTCAGAATATCCCTACTAATGCTGAACCTGTTATTCTATCAACTTTCTGCTTTGTGGGACGATTGTCCCTTTTGGCTTAGTCCACATTCCTTACTCTAACGGGTTGAGAGGTGTGCGCTATGTGCTTATGCTAACGTGTTACTCTATCACCTTTTGCCTTGGTAGGGACGATTGCCCCTTATGGCTTTGACCACATTTCTTATCCTGACCGGTTGTGGGTGTTACGAGCATGCTCGCTCATTTTAAATTGCCGAAAGGCAATTCTGGAATACAGGGGCATGTGTATTGTGAGAGCTCTGCTCTCAGACACACCCCCTGTGCTCGTACACTGAACAGCGTCTGTTTTAGAGCATGGCAGCATGCCTTCATACATATGCATGGCACCCTGCCATGCAGAAATAACTTATTCCTGCACTGCTGCTTGCAGAATCCAGGGGATTATTTTATATCTGATAAAACAAGAAAATGGACATTTCGGTGTTGTGGAACATTTTGAGGCAGCTTCAGATTTTTTCAGGATGCAAAATTAATGAAGCTAAAACAAAGGCAATATCGGTAAATTATATACCCACACACCATTTGGTTCAGAAATATCCATATTTATGGGGACATGATAAAATGAAGTGCTTAGGAGAATGGATTAAAAAGGATTCTGGTGTGGTAGCTAAGGATATGCGGGAAGAGACTAAACAAAAGTTAATACAAAAACTGAGAAATTGGAAGCTCTGTTATACAAGATACAAGCAGTTAAAATGTTTTAGACCCCTTAGTTTTACACACAGGTCAGGCACATTTTATCAATCAGAGAAGAAGTTGTGGATAGCAAGTCAAAGAGCTAAATGATTTTATCTGGGAGGTGTAGACGGCAAGAGTCAAGTGAGATAAAACTGATTCTTGCAATTTAACAAGACAGTTTGGGATTACCCGATTTGAAGGGGTATTTCAGAGTTACACAGTTAAGGCACCTATACATAGCACAAGCAGAAACAGATAAGGAAACGGGGGGAAGCTCAAGAAAAGGACAGACTGAGATTTTGGATGCAGATTATTAAGGAGAACAATAATCATGCAGATTATTATATTTACAAAGAACAGAAAGTATTCTAAGAATTGCACCAACACAGGAATGGAAAGAGGAGATTCTGCTGATAGGTATGACTGCAGTTAGGGATACAGACAATAGGTGACTAGAATTTCTTGCAGAAAACTGGGAAAAGAACCAAGTTATTGGGAGCATATAAGAGAGGAAAAGTTAAGACAATGAGAAGAGGTCAAGAATTTATTTGGACTGCAGGTTAGAGATCAATATCAATCCTTGATAGAGAAAGGCAGAGTACAGGCAAACAGAAAAAAATAAACAGGGGGATCCTAAGCGAAAGACCAGCACTGGTAGAGACTTTAATATAATACAGAACAGAAGTTGCTGTTAAAAAAAATGGTTGAGCATACAAAATATTGCATGACAACTATAAAAAAATCAATCGGAGGAAGTTAGAAAGGATTGGGAAGAGAGATTAGATAAGTAATTCACAAAGAAACAATGTGGGATATATGTATGTCTCCCACAATTGCAACAAAGCCTAGAAAATTTAGGATCTTTGCTTGGAATTGTTTACATATGTAGCTTTATATCCCAAGTAGGATCCAAAGAATTTTTCCTCAGGTAGACAGCAAATGTTGGAGGTGCAATGGGGAAGAAAGAGGTAACTGGGAACATATTTTCTGGGAGTGTAGTGAGCTGGAAGACTTGAAAGCTTCACTGCAGCCTGCTCTGGCAGAAGTACTGGATGAGAAAACTGGTGTATATACGGAAATTAATTTGAGATATAACACACAATCAGAATTGCCTAGCCATAACAAGGCCTTGGTGAGTCTAATTATGGTGGCTGCCAGAAAAGCATTACCAGAAAATGGAAATCAAAGTCTAAACCAACTTTACTAGAAGTAGTAATATAGTAACGGAGATAAAACTGGAATTGGGATCTTTAGAAGAGTAAGAGCAAATTACATATGAAAAAATGGGAATGATACAAGCAGAGAAGGAACAAGTTTTTTTTATTTTTTTTTATTTATCATTTGTTGACCGGGAAAGTCCGACTAGGTTCCACAGAGCCTGTTTTCAGCGGAGGCCCGGGGAGAAAGGTTTAAAAGAAGGCAGGATCTGAATGAGCTATATAATGTTTGATGATGACTAGATAGATTATAAGTGATGTATAATGTTTGCAACTACAATTATGTCAACACCATTTGTTATGCATAATACTTGCAACTAAAATGTTAATATGGTTTTCATTTACATAAAGTTACGATTGTCTGTGTCAATACATGATAATTTAATAAAGATTTTTTTTTTTTTTTTTAAACAAGAAAGAACTGGGATGTGAAGTAGCTGGTAAATGGAGAAGGATACCCTTCTTGCAGATGTCAGAGCAATAAAAAGCAGTTTTCCAAGTGATGAACCTTCAGGTCAGACTGGCTGGCAGGCTACAAGGAAGGTTGTGGTAATTGCCGCTGGTCAATTTCATAAGGGAGAACCAATTTTGCTTAGGTCAGAAGGAAGTTAAGGATTTTTGGAGTGTCTTACTGAATCTACAGAATTACTCTAGATATCATTGGAAAGGGTAGAAACGCACATAGGACACTTCCGATTATTGGAATGAAACAGCATGTGTTTAGTTCTGTTCTGAAAGGAGGCTAACAGATCTATTTGGTGTTCCCTATATCTGGATCAACTCCTGGAAGGCCTCTGTATTGATTTTCCTTTTGTGAAGGTCTGCTCAGGATCTGATTAGCGTGTCTGCTACATACAAATCTGCCCTCTCAAAGTAGGAATGCCTTTTGAAAGAGTTTCTATTAGGCGACCTAAAAACACAATTCTGTGTCATGGAGATAGAACAGATATTTGTAAATTTATCTGGTGTTCCAGATATTCTAGGAGGGAGGATAAAGTACTCCTAAATACTGGGAAAAGACACTGTACAAATAAGTCCTCTAAAAAAGGAAATATCTGGGTACCCTGCAATCTGCAGAGAGTCACCACTGAGGCTATATGCATTCGAAGCACTCTTGGTGCAGTTGATAGCACAAAGGGTAATACAGAGAATTAACTGGGGGGTGTGGGGAAATTCCCCTGAAAGAATAGAGCTTTTCCAGCTATTGTGAACTGCAACCTCTTGAACAACTGTTAATCAGTTGTTTGAAACATCTCAATGTCAAAAAGGAGTAGTTAGATTACAGTTTTCTTGAAAATGGAAAACGTACTGTGGGTAGGATACGGAAGAGGGACATGGCTCCAAACTTAGTCATTCAGACGAAGGCACCTTACCCTTTTTTTGTTGAAAGGGCCCTTTTTTTCTGGTTTTCATTAGAACCTTTCTTCCATCTCTTCTGAGGAGTCTGCCTATTGGAAAGAGACTCCACTTGTTTATTTTGTCTCTTAAAATGAGCTGAGGATTTTGAGGGAAAGAACTTAGGGTCTTGAAATATCCTAGAAACTCCTTTCATTAATTTAACTCTCATCCCACTGTTTGAGCACTTGTGCAGCAGAAGGCCCATATAAAGCCTCCTTATTGAAAGGGGCATTCAACATTTCTGACCAAGTCATCTGAAAACTTTTGGTATCATACTCAGACAAATCTTCTGTAGCAGAAGCTGTAGATACACTGTCAGCACAATCTTGCACACTTTTTATGACATATTTAGAAACCAGAGACAAGTAGACAACAATCTGATTCAAGTAAGATCTCCCTTCAGGAGACTGAAAAGCATAAAATTCTCCCACAAATTCCCACACACAGAGGTAGTAAAATGATCATTCTAAATGCTAAAATAGAGGAAGAAAACAAATTATCTTATTCAGCCTATCCAGAAGTTTACCTACTTTAACCCCAGGACTGGGTTGTGAGTGGTAAGGAACATGTTGGCATTAGGAGTGGTGGGAAAGAAATAGTAGCAGTCTCTGTTCTAAGATGAGGGAAAAAAAAGAAATATGGTATCTTAAGAGACTAAACAACGTATCCTTCTTGTTAGGTATAGATGGTTGAGAGTCACTAACATTGCAGGCAGCATTAAAAGCAAGCTCCAAGGCTGGCAGAATAGGAGGGAATGAGTGCAGTATGCAGGACTTCTTATTCTAAATCGTATATCAACTGCACAACGTAGGGGGTACATCCACCTCTTCCCATGCAAATACATCCTTCAGTCTGGAGACAGTCTCAAAATGTTCAAATTCAAACTCACTGTACAAGAAAAAAAAAAGTCTTGGGCTATGGACCCCTAGGATGATATTACCCTCTCTCTCTCTCTCTCTCTCTCTCTCTCTCTCTCTAAACCTCGGAACAAACATCCTGCTAATTTGGAGCAGAAGAATAAGGAACAGCATGAGGCACTTCACACCCAAGATTAAAAGCCTGCAAATTCCTTGCTAAAGTAATACTTTTAGAGACAAAAAAACATGCCATGGTGGCACAATAATATATTTTTTGTTTTTATATGAGGACCGAAAAGGGGAAAGCGTATCATCCCAAGCAAAAAGTCTTTTTCCCTAGCCACTCTGAAAAAAAAACCCTCCTAGGTTGTCTCCAGCAGCTAAAATGGATCTCTTCCCCCGTGCCCACTTCAGTCACTGGAACAGCCAAAAAGGACGTGTCTGACCCCCAGCATAATGGCTGGCAAGGCTATGAGGAATTCGAGAAAACCAGCAAATGGTCTACATTCCCCTATGGTACTGACCGAGCCCACACTAAAGTGAAGGACTTGTGCTTCAACTTTTTTTTCTTTTCAGGTACATTCGAGGAATGAACAGCAGTAGTAGTCACAAAGTGAATACAAGCACCAACACACTCATCATTTTAAGATCATAAAAACAATCCACATGCTTTAAACCCTTATGCTTTGGTTAAAATGTTTCAATAGCAGTACATTTTTTCCCACACAAACAAGCTCCAGTATACAATAATAAACCCTGCTCTAAAAATAGTTTCAGTTGAATTTCTTCTATTACTAAAAATTGGCAACATTCTTCAGAAAATAGAAGATGCATCAAAATATTTAAATGTGGAAAGGCTCGACTCTGGAGATTTATCTACAAGAAATGAAGTCTATAGCCTTTTGTTGTTTCTTGTGAAGCCTCTCAGCTATTATTCCTTGAGATAGCAGAAAAGTTCTGAAAATATTTAGTCTCACTAGCTGTTAATATAGCTCCTTCCAAAAAGAGCTTGGCCTATAAGCAGCCAGAGTGAGTATAGGAGAGGATGAAAGCTTTTGTAACCTGACCGATTGCTGTATTCTTGGTAGGACGTAACCCATATGTTACTGTAGCAGTGAGAATGATGAATATTCTGCTTGCTATGAAGAGCACAGTTTGTAGAGTTGCATACATCGCCGTAGCTGTACAAACACACAGATTGAATACATAAGTAGGAGATGCGGGGGGGGGGGGTTAAGGTTCCATTGCAAAAACAATTATGCTCCATTACTACTTTGAATTCCTCAGTGTTTTGAATTGTAATGAATTTTGTTTATTTATGTACTTCCGTGGTGGTGCAGCGGTAGCATTGTTGCCTCACAGCAAGAGGTTCTCCCGTTCGATTCTCGGCTTGGTTTGGGAGTGCCTTCTGTGTGGAGTCTGCATGTCCTTCCCGCAGTAGAGTGGGTGTTCGAAAGACATGCGTTGAATTGGCGTGCCTTCATTTAAGGTTGCTGTCGGGCTGGCAACTCGACACCATAAAAGACTGACTGCCAATCATTAGCGGACCGGAGTTCCTCTGTGGCGACCCCTAACCGGGAAAAGCTGAAAGACAAACAACAACAACATGGTTTCAAGCAGTCTAGGATGTCCAAGTGCTGGCATTTCAATTTACAGGACTTTTGCTGGTTTGAGAGATGTCCTGACACTATAGTTTACTTGTCAATTAAGAAACAAGAATCTGGAAATCAGTTGTACTGTGAAGGGTCAAATAATTGAAGATGTAAGGAAGCCACCTAAAGCACAAAATGCAGCCCAGTGACAACAAAATGCTGTAGTAGCTTCACATCATCATGAGCCAGAGTAAATGTTTGAAGTGAATTGCTACTACTAAGGAAATGAAATGTAACGTTAAATGAAACAGAGTATTTTTAAATACTTTTATTAAAAAGGGGAGGGGGCACAGCAACAATCATGACAGGTACAAGGCCCCTCTGTGACCCAAGGTAGCAACAGCTTACCAATAAACAGGAAAAACAAGGAAGAACGCGGAGCAAGACAACTGGACATTGGAAAAAAAAATTGCAGAAAAAAGCGAGGCAACATGGGATATTTGCAATATGCTATTCATCTTTCCCTACTAAGAACAAGCTAGGGAGACAGGAGGGAGAAATGCATGAGATATTGGGGAAGCTGTCCGTCTAGGGAACATTGTGTGTGTAAAGAGACCCCAACAATCAATATGCAAAGTCATGTGTCATTGTCAAACAGAACTCTCTAATAAAACAATTCAACCATTTATCCCTCAAGTGAAAAACTATGAATTTCAAAAACTACTAAAAATAGATTTTTCTGGACTTTATCAAGATGCAGTTAAGATGTTTGCACTTAACAGCATGAAACAACATGAATAAGCATCCACACTTAACTCAACACGTTTTTATTTTAATCCTGAGAATCATGCAATGAACTTGCAACATCAACGGTGTTAACACTAAGCTGCTCTTTTGTGGGGAAAAAAGGTTTTCATTTTTGGTTTTGCACCAGTTCTGTATAGTGTCTGCAAGTTTGGCATGCAAAAAAAAATTATTGTAAAGCACTTGATACTTTTCTATTGGACTCAATGCTAGTTTTTAAACAAACAAAATGTTTATATTCGTTGCTGTTCCTTTTGTTGATCACTGGCCATTTTAAACTGGTCTAGTTTTCCACAAGCAAAGTTCTACAAAAGAATTATGATCTATCCAGGCATATCTGGATGCATCAATGCTGTACCTACTGGCCACTCTTGGCCCCTTGATCTTCTCCAAGTTTAAGAAATAAACTCATCGCCAAAATACAAATCATTAAATTAAAATCTACATACACATCCGTAAATTAAGGTTTCATATACATTTAGCTCACAAAGCTCTGCAAGACACGAAGTTTCCCTTATGCAGTCCATAAACATCATACACTCAGATTAACAACTTGCTCACCCCTCCCCCCCGACATACACATCCTAAAAATACATCAACATTTTAATTGAGTTGTGAAACAACTGCCAAATGCGTGGAGCTGCTAATGAATACTTAGGACATAATTTATACATTTTCAAATGAGTTATAAAACATTCAAATGGTTTCCATCATAAGTAATTAAAATATTCACTCTAATAAATTCGGATACATCATTCACCTTTGTCACCTGCGTTATGTATACAGACCATACTGCTGAATTTACATAACTGTTTACCATACTGCTACTTTCAACACACCTGTACAGTTATTTACAAACTGCATTGCATACAGTTCACATACACTTGCTAGGATCTTGATCAGATTCCATGAGAACAGTGCTTGAATAACTCACCAATATAAAAAAATACCAAATGAAAAAAATTACTGTTCTTTTAAAACAAATTTCCAGCATTCATCAACTTGCAAGTAACACAATGATAATTAGGGACTCCAATCACAACATAAAAGAATAAAAGAAGAACTGTACCAAATGTCTACATGCTAACAAGAACTGAAATTCTCACCTTGACAAAGGAGGTAGAGGTAATGTCACATCACCAGAATCACCTGAAATAAACAGATAAATGTGAACATCTTCCCCGAGACAAAGCTTTCAGAATAAAACATGAAATTAAAATATGCTGAAAGCTGCCAAATATTTCAACAGTACTTCAAGTAATGTTCTGCCATATAGAAGGCACAAAGAGGCAACCCAGTACACTGCTGCCAGAAGGAAGCTGGGCAACTACAATACAGTAACCATAACTTAGCAACATCCCTGGCAACGAATGTATTAAGATGCCAAATATCTCAAGGCTCATTATCTAACATTGTTCAAATATTGTAGATAGCTTAAAGTTTGCATTCATCATACAATATAGTGCTGTTTAAAATGTATCCACAGTGTAACCAACTGTTTAAATGTAAATATTTTAACAGGAGAAACTGGAATATGGGAGGTTAACTTGGAAAACCTAAGAAAAATAGCTGAAAATTAAATTATTTTATGGCTAGGTCATAAAAAAGATGTCTTTCAATTTCAGTGCAGCAAGGAGACAGTGTTGAAAACTAAGGAGCTTTCTGTATTGTCTTGAAGTGTTTAGATTTATGACTTCCACCATTTACCAAAAATCTGAGGAAAAGCTGTTGTCTGTGTATTTTCACAGGTTAATGCTAACTACTGCCAGATTCCAGCAGTGGGGGGGTTCACCTGGGATAGTCACATGACAAGAAATGATGTCATTCTGCAAGATATTCCAGCAGCAATATTTGAGATATTAATTTGACAACTCTCAGAGAGACTCAGAATTCTGTAGTCTGTCTTGGACCAACAAAAAGACCCATTTACTACACATTTGCCTTGCTCTGAGTAAGTTTCTAGGTTATATAAATTCGCTTAGATATAGTCAGGAATATAGCAAAGCTTAATTTAGGCATTTTTCTTTCCTTATTTGAGACTGTCCTGAAATGTTGTTTTAAATATTTCCTGTGGTTTTGAACTCTGCTATCACTGTAATTATATACAGAGTATTTTCTTGTTCTCTTATTATTTATTAAATACATTTAAACATTTCATTGCGGCTGATCTGTCTAGAGATATTCAAGTTCTGAGAGTACTTGCATATTTGGAGACACCGTGGGCCACTTCTAATAGCCTTGCTCTTGGTCAAACTACCATCTGTATCAATAGTAACATTACACAGCAAGATTGGACATACTTCTTTTAGGGGTCTTAAAGTAGCTAATAAAGAGTGGCTGGTGACAGTGATAACTACACCTTATAGTCTGGGCAGGAGGTGGCACAGCTAGTAAACCTGTGCCAGCCTTTCTCAGGTGTGTGTGTGTGTGTGTGTGTGTGTGTGTGTGTGTGTGTGTGTGTGTGTGTGAGAGAGAGAGAGAGAGAGAGAGAGAGAGTCAGTTACTTGGGCAAGGACACAAAGCACAGGTTGGACAGAGGGTACTGGAGGTCTTGGGATGGCCATTCAGCTGAGATCTCAACTCTAACTGTGGCACTGGGAAGTCTTACTGGAGATCTGGAGAAAGAGGGAGAAAACAGCCCCGGACGTACTGTGGTCTCTGTGTGCTCTTAAGGGAAATTGTGCTTGATGCAGAGAGCTGCATCTGGAAATACTGTGTGTGTACTTATCCTCCCAATGTACTTCCCCCACTGGTGCCAGTGGTGAGAATTGAGGCTCCTTTATTACTGGCCTAATGGTGGGGCATCACAGGTTATATCCTGCCAAGAATCTAGCAGCCAGCCAGCTTCCAAAGCTTCAGGGCACCTTCCACACGCCCAAATTATTAGGCAGCTCGAGCTGAGCCAATTCAAAGGCAACTTTGGCAGCCAAGCCCTTCACAACTTTCCAACCGACAGAGAAAGAGGGTCAGCCCTGAAATGACAATTCTAGAACATGTCCACTCCCTGGCATAAAACACTTACTCCTTAGCTTATTCCTTCAACCAAGCATATCCTCTCTACCACCTACCTCATTCCCTCCCTCTTGCATGGAGCTCCTCTCCTTAATTTTTAATCCTCACTAAAGTCAAAATTGTCTTCCTGCTACAATAAAATCTCTACATTTGTTACAGGATCCAAATCCTCCTCTCACCACTGCGAAACCCTCCATACCTTAAATTGGCTGGAACTTCCTATCTCTCCTACATTCAACTTTCTAATGCCCATAAGCTCATCCTCAAACCACCTAATTGCCTCTCCCCTCTCCTCCAGTCTTAGAATGCATCAGCCTGACAGACTACTCAGTCAAACAATCAGAATCTGCTCAAGGTGTACAAACCCATATGTACTCCAAGGAAACTTCTATTATCTTTCTCCCTAGCACGACTATGTAAATTCCCTTCCTCCACACACTTGTACTACCAACAATCACTCCATCTTTAAGACCTTCCTCCATTCCCACCTCTCTTCTCACTAGGAATGCTCCTGCTTTCACACCATACGACTCCTTCACTCCTATTTCCTTACCCCTCCTCTTTCTCAACTCAACCCAATACTTGAGTTCCACTATTTTTACCTACCTTTTGCTACTCTACATAGCCCTATTATTTCTTACATACTTAGATACTTGTAATACTTCTACTCCAAAATGCCTTGTTACTTTATACTCCTTAAAAATATTTTGTTAAGGCACACTACTCAAATATTTTATACTGTTTTTATGTCAGTTTGTTATTTTTATATTGCCTTAGAATGTTCTGTCAGGGCACATTCCACTAACGTTTTTTATTTACGATTTGTTTTGCCTCTTTTAATTCTGGTCTTATTTAAACTGTGTATTAATTGTGTATTTGTTCATTTTTCTATTGTAAAACTGTACAAAGAGCTTTTCTCCCTGGGCCTCCATTGAAAATGGGCTCATTTTGGCCCAACAGACTTTCCCGGTAGATAACCTGCAAATAGAACAAATAGATAAATAAACACACCAAACAACTGGGGGCGGTTGGATGGAGGGAGCATCTACTGCAGCAATGATCATTTGAATATCTACAGTTATAAGTTTACTTACCTACCTGTACTGCATTCCCCATACTGATCACTGCTGCCTTAGCTATATGGGTAGATCAGAATTGCTTACTACATTTGGAGGATGGAAGGAAGAGGGTCCAGAACACTTGGAGAATGGCCCTAACAAGCATGACCTAGAACTAGGAAAGGAATCAAGCTTATATTGCTTTGTAAAAGTATGAACAGAGGACCAAGTAGCAGCTTCTAGAATAATTCTAGAATACAATGTTTTCCCAAATACCTATAGATGAAGCCAAGGCCCAAGAAGAGTGGTCCTTCACCCTACCTGGAGGAGTTTTGCTATGGTGAGTATAACAAGGTAATAGCCTTAGACAACGATTTGGAAATGGTCTCTTTTGACAAAGGTTGCTCATTTTTCTTACCTTTGCAAGAAATGAACAATTGATACAAAGATCTGAAAGATTTAGTTATGTCAAGATAGTATCTGATCTTTCCTGAACCTAAAAATGAGGGAGAAAGGATATAAAAGAGGGAGATGGATAGCTTGGCTTAAGGTAAACTCAGATACCTTTTTAGGCATAAAAGGATTAAGAAACCCTGCTCCTGTGGAAAATGAGAAGGTTGACTCTCCATAAGAGCTTGCAACTCAGACACTCTTCTTGCAAAGATCAGAGCAATCAGTAAACCTATTTTCCATGTTAAGAACTGCAAGTTCGCTGGTTAATATGGAGCAAGTGTTATCTTCTTTAACACAAAATTAAGATCCGAAGGAAGGGCCACTGCTTGGAAGCCTCTTGTGCAAAACCACTTTCAAGAACATTTTGACATGAGACTGCAGTGATAGACAAGTACCCTAGATATTAGCGGAAAGTGTGGAAAAGCATAATAGGACATTCCTGTCAAAGGAAAACGTTATTGGTCTTTTCTAGGCCTTCTAAGCATGGAGTCAAGGAACAGAACCTTGCCACATGATTGATCAGACAAGAGGCCTACTTTAGGAACTCCCCACAGATTAATCAAATCTTGGAAGACCCCTGATCTGGTTTGCATTTGCAAAGGTCGCCCTAGTTCCAAAACACCCTGCACTTTTCTCTCTCATGAAATTGCTCCTCATTTTTTATTTATTCATTCCACATTTATTAACCAGGTTAGCCCAACTAAGTTTGCAAACAAGCCCATTTTCAGTGGACACCAGAGGGAAAAAGCCCCAGCAAACAAAGTGACAATATACAAAATTTAAATAACAATCACTGTACAAAATAATTATAAAAAAGAAAAACTTAACTACTTGCATTGCACTGATAGCAAGCAACCCATTTTCAGTGGAAACCCAAGGAGAAAGAGCCCCAACAAACATAAGCAGAGATAAACATACAGGACAAAAACTATTAAAAATAATGCAAATACGAAATTATAAAGAGAAAAACAAAAGAAAAAAATTATGAACATTAAGGGTTGCACTGATAGCACTGGTCTAAATGTACCACATATAAGGAGTAAAAACCAAAGGATAATCTTTGTTCAAAAGAAGGAAAATGTACAGAAATTGATAGGAAGTGGGGGGAAAAAAGAAACCGTGTGGAGAAGGGGAGGGGGCTATAGTAGGGCAATATTAGTCTAGCTGAGGGTTTAACAGGTTAGTTTAAAGCAGAAGTTACTAACAGAGTAAAAGTTAGGAGATGCAACAGGTTATACATTAGAACAGACTAAGACTAGCCCCAGGATTTGCTGTGCCCTGCACGGTGTGCATGATTAGTGCAGGAGCTCTGACAGGCAATATGTCTGGCGTGTGATCCAGGAACAGCCTGCAGGAGTGTGCACAAGAGCTCCTGCACTAATCATGCACGGACTAAGCCCTGGTATGCAAATCACCTAATTTCCAGGAGAAATCCATGCAAATGAGGTGATTTTGCAATCCAGGAAGCTTGCAACAGTCCGTGCAAGACGAGTGCTATCTGCAGAAATGTACTCGGTTAGTAACGGAGTACATTTATGCAAAATCCGAAACGGAGCTATGACAGCTCCAAATAAAGGCTGCATATCATTGAGGAAGCATGCCAATGGCCATGGATAAGGCCAATGGCATTGCAAACTGTTTCAAAGATAAAAAAATCAACTTTTATTTATTTTTTCCGCCAATTTCGGCTGTTTAAGCAAAGGGCAGTGGCGCGCAAATGGGATCAAGAGGAAAATAATAAAATAAACCTAAAATAAGCATTGTAACTAAAATCAGTATTCTGCCATGCAAGTCAATGGCAGGCAGAAGACAACCTGGCCAGTAAGTAATGGCTGCTAAGAGAGGAGACTCAGTGTGAGACATGTAACCATGCATTAGCAGGCAATCTTATGCAAATGAGGGGAAGGATAGTGAATCCCAGTTTTCTCCAGCATGTGAGGCAGGTCCCAACAGTGTAAGAGTATGAATAACTGGGTGCAAGACTAGGATATAGGTGGCATCATGGGGGGGGGGTGTAAGGCTTACTGTAAGCAGATCGGAGCCCTGTGGCTCGGGATTGCTCCTAGCTTAGCTGTGCTAAGCTAGGGGGTGTGTCTAAACCTGCCTAGCACTCTTTACAAAGCCTAAGCTGGTGTGCAGGCCGTGCACCGGGTTTTAAAGGAAGAAAAAAATGTTAAACCAGGAAATAGCAGCAGTGTGCACAATTGAGCACTCTGTGTGGCATGCACACTAGCTTAAACAGGAAGGCAATGGGAAGGGAAAACAGCAGTAGGAAGGTAATCAAGAAGAACTAGCTTAGCTGGCAGGTGAAATGTATTAGAATCAGCCAATTACACAGACAGTAGACCAGCCCAGAACACTACTATAAACTAAGCAAACACCTTCCCCTCTGGTTTTACCCACACTGTACACCACTGGTGTATACAAGCAGGGTAATTTTAACAAGCAAACCTACAAAATGAGAAGGGCTGCAGCAGGCAACATAGAACAACATGTGCAAGAGGATGAGGGTGGTGAGGATATGAATGCTGCCGAACAACCCAGAGTGAGGAGACAGAAGAGTGTGCAGGAGCGCTATAAGGTGGACAGAGACCACCTACAGCAAATTGTTGAGCTGAGCAATCCACACCTGACACACCAAACTGGCTGAGGGGAACCCATCCCAGTGGATACCAAGGTATGTGTAGGCCTAGGTATACTAGCCACAGACACCTCCCAAAGCACAACTGGGGACATCATGGGGATCTCACAGGCATCAGCATCCAGAGTATTCCACCAGTTCCTGGATGCCATGTCAGCACATGCCAGTGAGCACGTATATTTCAACACACGTGAGGTGTTGAACAGCAATATGAGTCTCTTCCACTAAACAGTAGAACACCCTACACGCTCGAGAGACTTGAACCTCAGCACTGAAATAAATAGGACATGCTGGAGGGGCAGATTCATAACCCAGAGGCTCCCTTCACTCTGGAATAAAATCCCAGTCCAGGTTAGGCAGAGTCCCTCATTGACTCTCTTCAAGAGGAATCTTGAGTGGATGGGAGATCATAGGTTTACCCCAGGTATCACTTCTGGGTCACTGTTAGACAGAGGCACAGTATACTAACCTCGAAAAAGGGCATAGCAAAATTAATTTAAAATGGGTGGCGAAAGCCAAACATACTCTGGCTAGGCTTATAAATGCCCTAGGGCAGATAGCCTAGTATGAACCTATGAACCCTGGTGTAGTGGGTGCTATAGACTGCATGCACATATGCAAAGCACCACCCGGTGGGCGGGGCAGGACCTACATCAACAGCAGGGGCATCCCCTCCATCAACTGCCAGGTCATATGTGATGCCCAGGGCATTATAATGAATGTGTGTGCTGGCTGCCCTGGAAGCTATGATGATTCACATACATGGCATCTGACACAGCTGTACCACAGATTTGCCAATGTGGACATCCTCTACGGTCACCGAGTGGGGGATGATGGCTACACACTCGAGCCATGGCTGATGACACCCATCAGAAATGCACACACACCTGAACAATGCCATAATGAGGCACACGCACAGGCCAGACATATAGTAGAGCGTGTGTTTGGGATGCTCAGGTCACGGTTCCAGCTACATGCACCCAAATTGTTATGCTATGTGCTATGCTACACAAGATGATCCTGCAGAATCTGCTGCAGCAGGAACAGCATGGGGCAGCGCCACACAGCCCCCCACCAATGCCAAGGCCTGCACAGGCACAAAGTGACTCTGAGGAGGAACAACCCGAGCTTGCCCCAGTAGGCAGAAGGAGGTGTGCCTAGTATGCCCTGGCCTTGGCAAAGAGGCAACGCATAGCATATGCACTGACAAAGTAAGGACCCAGGGAATGACACCTCTCTCTGACTCGCACATAGAGTAAAACGGATGCCAAACATGGCACTGCCTGTGCTCAACCATGTATTAGGGAGTGTACTATGTGCATCAAACATAAGCAGCCCTCGAGCACCATCCGAAAGTCTGGCACACCCTAAAGGTAAGTCGATCAACCTACCAATTACCAAATGGAGTAGAATGTGCTGTTACCTGTAGCTATGGTATGGATGTGAGCATGCAAAGGAATTGGGTGGTCGAACGTTATGGCAGCAGACAGTAGACACCCATTGTAGCAGCATGACATATGTAACACATACTGGAGTCACTACAGTAGCCAGTACTACACAGGGTGACAAAACCCACTGCAGGAAATGGGCTGAGCGACGTGTGTCCATAAGACCCACACATGCCAGTCAGGAAGGTTCACATACCCAACAACAGCCCCAGCCAGCAGGACAGGTATAGACAAATCCAAACAGAGCCTGTGCCATGGCCCCAGAATGATGGCTATAGTTAACTTCCCCCCCAGGCCTACACAGATGGACCACAGCAGGGCAGGCAGTGGGATGTTAGTTCTGAAGGGTAGGAAGTCAGACAATAATATGTAGGGCAACTAAAGGCACGATCTGTAGTACACTGGTATGCCTCTAGTCAGCATGATAGTTAGCAATACAGAATTAAATGGAGTACCTGACATACCAGTACAGTCATAGCAAATGTGTACAAGTGTCATGTGTGCCCCCACATCCTACATAGTAATGTAATAACAGTCAGGTGTGACCCCCCCAACCCTGTGTAGAAATGTAGAAACAGTCAGGTGTGCTCCCCCCCCGCTATGCAGAAATTGTAGTAATAGTCAAAGCCAAATGATCGATGGATACCCTGCAGAGACAGCATGCTACTTGTTGGTGTACAACACAAAGGTCAGCACTACAGCATAAACTAACAGCATAAACTACCCGGACACGATCGACAAATTCAATATAGATGGCCATACTAGGCATGCTCACACACAAACACATGAAGGCCATGACTGCAAACACCAGTGGACCACACATATCTGGCAGTTGCAGTTGCTAGTGCAGACACTTGTCATTATGCACCACTCATACCTTGCACACACAGTGGATAGGAATGCAGACATATATGTCAAGAAAACACACTAATATAAGACAAAGGTAGACGTACATAGATGTGTGGAAGAGGGTCACTGTGACAAGGAGCCATCCAGGCCTGTCCCACCCAGCCCACAGCCAAAGGGCCCCAAACACGAGGTACAGATCTCATCCACTGCAGATACTAAGGGCCACCAGTATCTGTCAACATTACAGACTATGTGGTGCAAGTGCCAGCTGTGCAACATGACTGTACAAGGAAGTAGTCATCTAGTAGCTGTATACACATACCTGTGACATATGACCAGTGTGTGCCCACATGTGGCGTGTCAACCCCTAAATGAATGGGTTATGGCCCATGCACACACCAACCTCTCCATACCCCTACTATAATAAGCCTGCTGAGGTCATCCAATGTGAAATAAACCTTTGGGAGAGGTGTAGTCCAGTAATCTCCGTAGCACATCCTGTAACTGCGTACTGCTGTAGTGTGATAAAGTAGTTCGGTAGGTGTTCTAACCCCAAACCTGGCAAGTGTGTGTGTGTGTGTGTGTGTGTGTGTGTGCCCGTCTGCTCTGACTGAATAGAGAACAATGCTTTTTACACTGCTCACACTCCTTACAAGTCATATACTCAACTTTGGCAAGGCTGCTGATGTCACCCACCTAGAAATACACCTCTGGGAACATTGCAGCCCAGTAATTTCTGTAGCGCATCCAGTAACTGCGTACTGCTGGAGTGTGATTTAGAACTGTGGCAGGGTTCCATCCCCAACCATGGCAGTTCTGGATGCTTTGTTTGTGTTTCAATGTCTGTGTACAGAGCAATGCATTATAGGCTAGTCACCCGCAGTACATTTGAAGTGCCCTACTTTGGCAATCCTGATGTCATTCCTTGTGAAAGACACCTTTGGAGAAGGAGTTATCTAGTAATCCCCATGGTGCGTCCTATAACAGTTCTATGCTGTAGTGTGATATATACTATGGTCATGGGTTCTAAACCCACACTTCGGTTGTGGATGTTTTGTGAGTTTCTCACGGTCTGTGTAGGGAACAATGCATTTTAGGCTACTCACTCGCAGTACATTTGAAATGCCCTACTTTGGTAATCCTGCTGATTACACTCCTTGTGAAAGACACCTTTGGGAAAGGAGTACTCCAGTAATGTCCGTGACACGTACTATATCTGCGTAGTGCTGTAGTGTAATAAACTAGTAAGGTAGGGGTTCTACACCCACACGACAGATGTGTGTGGGTGCATGAGGTTTGTAACTTGTATCTTGTGTAGAGGTGGTTGTGAGTGTGTGACACTTGTGGCCAATGTGGAGCGGGTTTTGCATATTTCTTATATGGTGGCCCTATGATATATCACAACGTCAACTGAGAGGCTGGGGTGCAAAGCCATACCCATACATGTGACATCAAGGCCAGACAATCACTGTTAACAACCCCAGTATTACCCAGAGCACACTCTCAACCCATGTCTCATACACACACATGCCTAGGCAACAGCCAATATGTGGGTAGTACACTGCATATTGGCCATCATTAGTAACTTTGGAATGATAGTAGTGGGCTACAGAGGGCATGTCACCCTGCCCCATCTGTCTAATATGCACGTACATGCAGACAGTGCACTTCCCCCATGTTCCCCAATGGACACCTGCACCACCTGTGGTGCCTTCACATGTGACCCACAACAGACATACCATGCCTGACAACATGCCCTGTATGGGCAGATGCCACTGACACCAGGGAATGCTGTTAGCATGCTATCAATGTAGGTGCAGGGTAAACCTGCGGCCCATTATCAGTACCTGCCACAGGTGGACAAGCCTGGCACATCTGATCATAATCTGTGTTCACAATATGGGCCAGACATCCCAGGTACAGTTCCACATGTCATTGTACATGCATGTAGGAGGTGTGCATATCCTAGACACCATCCTTGTCATGGAGTAAGGAACACATACATGGCAGGGGATGCACAGCATTGGCCACACATAACAGCCACTCAGGTGACTGGATGGGAGATACAATACACACGTGTGGACAAATGCAGAAACGACAGCCCTGAGCTACAATGCAGACCATTGTCATGTGGCCTGATGCCAAGTTATACCCATCATCTACCCTTGTATAGCCGGCTGGCACAGTTGACCACCACACACCTGTGCAGACATGCACCCATGCAAGTCAGTACTGGCACCCAGTGTGTTTGTATGTGTGTTGCATTGTGCATATGTCCACATCCACACTCACTACAACCCCCCTAGGCATACTGAATCATGCTGTCTGATGTCGGACACCTTCTCATAATCCTTGCCCGTACGACCCACGTGCTGCATGCAATAACTGCACATTGATGTGTTGTGGCAATCCCACTAGTGATGAGTTGTGCTCCTGGCCCTGACAAGTGTGTCAATGCGTGTGCGTCCCTGTGAGAGTGTGGCTGTGCTGACGCTGGCACCTGTTCATGCGGACAGGCACATGTACGTCACCTACTGTATATCTACCGTATCCCTGTTGCAGATGTCACTCACCATTACATATATGCGCTGAGTGCGCCACAGCAGGTAACCCATGTGACGCATCCAATAACTGCATCAAACTGTGATAGCACTACATTAGTGGTCAGGGGTTTGATAGTCTGTGATGGTAGGTGTGTGACAAAAACATGCTTCAGTTTTACTCTCCACCCCTCCCCGACATGTATTTGCCTCTGTCTGCCTCCCCCACTCCCTCTCTGATGGATGTGGAGACCCACACCTGCTTTGCTTAGGCAGCAGCATGTGTAATTTAAGTGATGCTCATGATCAGCTGATGGCCTCTGCACGAACTGCAGTCCTCCCCTAGCTGATTGCATGTAGAACAGCTGTGGTAACATTGCCATAACCAATTCCATGGAAACACACACCAATATCTAGGAACATCATAGTGGTGTTGGCCCTTTTCATTCACTGTGAGCAGGAACTAGATCTGTTGTTTGGTAAACAGCATCTCAGATGGATTGGGGATGTACCTCTAACAACATACACTGTGGAAAACAGGGCAACAAACAGGAGGGGGGATGTGCTTGACCTGACTACAGACTAAGTGCTGCTATACTGCATCTGGAGTAATGTTGGTTTAACAGTATTTATCTGGATATGGCTGTCGTACATGTCGCAATACCTGCCATGTCAGTTTCATCTATATGAGGAATCCCCCATCTGCAGACTGGGCAGTGTTATGCCTTTGGTGTCATGTGTTAGCCATAGAGAATCTATCAGTAGAATGCAGAAGGTAGTGTGAGGATTGCAGTCTGTAGATGGTGAAGGCCGTGACAGTTACTGACTTCATATCCCTCATAGGACATATGTTGCAACAAACCCAGTTACAATGGTAAATGTATGAGGTTATCACAGCAACGTCTATATTGGCCCTGTGTATGTGCTGTCAGCCACACCTCTGTCAACCTTTGTACATATGTCGTGC